>NW_027491104.1:800000-807500 GCF_021521415.1 Bidens hawaiensis
TCACCAGGTCCTCCAGACCATGGTAAGTGTTAGCCAAAATTACACCCACTCAACCTCCAGTTGAGCTTAGCGTCGGGTGGGGTTTGTCAAACCCAGTAGTACTACCCAACAGTGACTCGCTATTCCAAATATTAACCGGTCCGATGTGTGGGACTTCAAATGTTACGTTTGCCGCTTAGCCTTTACAAGTGATATATAATTTATAACAAAATCTTTCATATGCGTTTATCTCAGAAAATATGTTTATCGGAGTATGTTATCTCCCCCAAGTGAAAAACGTTTGAAAGCAGTTTAAGAGTGGGGTAAGTGAACTCACTGTTTGCGAAGAATATCCGATCTAGATCACCAAGTGATGCGCGTCGTAGAAAACTCTCTAGCGTTCTAAAATAACAAAGAGATTTTCTAAGTATCGGAACGTTTAACGAGTCTCTAGACTCGGCACATAATACCTATGCACGTAACAGATTTCGTGTTTCGTTTGTGAATCGTGTGTGACTTAAACAAGTACAATTGTGATACGATACATGAGTGAGCAATTACTTTCGTGTCATGTATTAATAACATACTTACTAGCAATTATTCCCGTAAGGGCATTTTGGTCAACAAACAAAGACTAACTAACCAATATTCCCCATAAGGGCAATTTGGTCAATTCATGGAAATCAACTAGCAACTATTCCCCATAAGGGTATTTTGGTCAAAATACAACAATTATATAGAAACTATCATATTTCATGCATTCCTATACAACTCAGCAGCTAGTTTCGTTATGATAGAATTTCTACTTGAAAGATTGCACTAGTTCACCGATTATAACGTCTCAATTAATTCACCAAAAATTACCACAGAAGCATACATATCTTAGGTTTCCAGAACATCTTTTATCTTATTTTTATTCCATATAGATTGCTCATAATAATCAAAACACTACAGTAAACTCATATCAGTCAGATTCATGCGCAACAGAATGTTATTTGCAATTCCCGTTAAAAGAAAAATCCAATAAATGCAAGACCACTTGGGTTTGGTTCCTAACTCAATGAGTCAACTTCCAGAAGTGGAACCAACCCAATTGGTCTCATATTTCATGAGATATAACATTTACAACATAACCTAACAGCAGGTCTAACAGCTCAGCTTTGCATCACGTTTTTGTAAAATCATAAAAGTATACTTACACTTATCCAAAAATTACGAATTTATACTTTATAGAAACTAGACTCAACCTAGTTTACTGCAGTACCCACAATCTCAATCAATTTTCACGTTTACACTTCGTTACAGTCAGTTAAACATCGTATATACATTCTGTCCAGAATCTGTTCACATCAAAACTCAACATAATAACAATCTATGAACTATCATGCATCCATATAACCCTCTAGACACTATAACTACTATCCTTGCATATCAATCACACCATACATACAAGATTAGGGTTTGTGTTCTAATTCAAATCAAAGACAACAATGAATCATGCAACAACATCAATCTAGTTATCAATCCATTATCCAACTAACAACAATCATATTAATCACATACATGAACAAAATCGGCCAGCTAGGGTTTGTTATTAACCCAACAAACATCAAAATCAATCAACAAGAATGTGAAGGATGATCAAATATACCTTCCTAGCACTTAGTTCTTCAATCAAAGGCTTGAATTGATGGTGTATATGTGTGTGAAAGTGGACGGCAGCCAAGGAGAGGTGAGGAGAGGGTTCCGATCGGCACTTAGGTTTAGGATAATAATAAGTTAGGGTTTGTAGTTAAGGATATATTTATAGACATACAAGTTACACTCTAGCCCCTAATCTTTCAAGTGTTACTTCTCTAGCCTAAACTAGTTGGTTCTTGTTTCTTGTTTAACATTCCACATAACAATCAAGTAACACACATATACCTAACACATAATAATCACATAATTAGTGTTTTGACGTTTGTCGTTTATTTATCAATCGTTCGCGTCAACTCGTTTGCGTTTCGGTGCAAATTCCGAAAGACTACACATGTAGTAAGTGTTAAGCGTCATTTAAACCCTAGTTTAAATGTAATGAAGTGTGCGTTATAGATTCAACGATCTTAAAGTTCGAATTAACGGAGTTGAGTTAACGAGGTTAACCTGAAATTGACGATTGTCACATCATTCCCATGTTAAAGAATTTTCGTCCCGAAAATTTGAGTCAAGTCGTGATGAGAGCCTGAAAAAGTAAGAAAGATTTTCAGTTTGTCATATCATCCCCTAGTAGAAAGAAATTTCGTCCCGAAATTTAGTTCATACCTCCGGTGATGTTTGACGGGTTGCCGGGTTTCGCGGTTTTCGGTGTTTGGTTAGCCCTTCAAAAAGGTGAGGATACTTTTTCATCATGTGATCCTCGCGTTCCCATGTGAACTCCGGTCCACGTCTCGAGTTCCAACGAACCTTATCAATTGGAATTTTGCTGTGTTTGAGCGTTTTGGTTTCCCAATCCAAAACCTCGACTGGTTCCTCAATGAACCGTAACTGTTCATCAACTTGTAGTTCCTCCAAAGGGACTACTTGGGTTTCATCAGATAGGCATTTCTTCAAATTTGATACGTGGAATACATCGTGTACGCCACTGAGTTCTGTTGGTAGGTCCAGTCGGTACGCCACCGGACCAATGCGCTCAGTTATCCGGTACGGACCAACATATCGTGGGTTGAGTTTGTTTCGCTTACCAAAGCGAACCACACCTTTCCAAGGTGAGACTTTGAGTAACACTCGATCGTTTACTTGAAATTCGAGAGGTTTTCTGCGCTTGTCTGCGTAACTCTTTTGGCGATCTCGTGCTGCTGCCATGCGATTTCGGATTTGAACGATCTTTTCCGAGGTTTCGAGTACCAGTTCCGGACCAGTGATTTGGCTATCACCCACCTCTGCCCAGCAGAGTGGTGATCGACACTTCCGTCCGTACAACGCTTCAAACGGCGCTGCCTTAATACTTGCGTGGTAGCTGTTATTATACGAAAACTCTACCAAGGGTAAGTGGGGTTCCCAACTTTTTCCGAAATCTAAGACGCATGCACGCAACATATCCTCCAGGGTCTGAATAGTCCGTTCACTTTGCCCATCCGTCTGAGGATGGTATGCGGTACTCATATCGAGACGTGTGCCCAGTGCGCTTTGCAGCGACTTCCAAAAGTGTGAGGTAAAACGAGAATCTCGATCGGAAATGATCGAGGCAGGCACTCCGTGTCTCGACACTACTTCCTTCATGTAGACACGAGACAGTCTTTCCATTTTGTCTGTTTCCTTAATCGCTAGGAAGTGCGCCGATTTAGTCAACCGGTCAACGATCACCCAGATGGTATCGCATCCCGTCGGTGTCTTAGGCAAACCCGTAATAAAGTCCATTGAGATGTGTTCCCATTTCCACATTGGGAGTTCCGGTTGTTGCAGTAGACCAGATGGTTTCTGGTATTCTATCTGGACTCTGGCACAAGTCAAGCATTTGCTCACGTAGGTGGCAATGTCGGCTTTCATGTTCGGCCACCAGTAAAGTTCCTTTAAATCATGATACATTTTATCTGAGCCAGGGTGGATAGAATATCGGGACTTGTGAGCTTCGTCCATCACTAGAGTTCTCAACTCTCCGTATCGTGGAACCCAAATCCGGTTCTCACAATATCGGACCCCGTCCGATCTGGTTTCAAGTTGCTTGCTCATGCCCCGCATGAGTTCCGATGGAAGATTATCATCTTTCAAAGCTTCCAGTTGCGCATCGCGAATCTGATCGGGTAAGCTGGCATGAATCGTGAGTTGCAATGCTCTCACTTGTCTGGGTTTATCTGTTTCTTTCCTGCTGAGGGCGTCGGCCACCACATTGGCCTTGCCAGGGTGGTACTTGATGGCACAATCATAATCTTTAAGCAGCTCGACCCAACGACGCTGTCGCATGTTCAGCTCCTTCTGATCGTAGATATGCTGGAGACTCTTGTGGTCGGTGTAAATGGTAAACTTGGTACCGTACAAGTAATGCCTCCATATCTTAAGAGCAAACACTACAGCTCCGAGTTCCAAATCGTGGGTCGTGTAGTTCTTCTCGTGAACCCGTAGTTGTCTAGAGGCGTAGGCTATAACCTTCTCGAGTTGCATCAGCACACAACCGAGACCTTGTATAGATGCGTCACAGTGTACCTCAAAATTTTCCGTTCCCTCGGGGAGGGCTAAAATAGGGGCGCTACAAAGCTTGGTTTTCAACAGTTGAAAAGCGGATTCCTGAGCGTCACCCCAGTTGTACTTAGTGCCCTTGTGAGTCAAAGCGGTGAGGGGTTGAGCAATCTTTGAAAATCTCTCGATGAAACGCCGATAGTAGCCGGCCAGTCCTAGGAATTGTCGCACCTCAGTCGGAGTCTTAGGTGCTTCCCAGTTTTTGATGGCCTCTACCTTACCGGGATCGACATGGATACCATTCTCGTTGATCACATGTCCTAAAAAGTGAACCTCGCGAAGCCAAAATTCACATTTCGAGAGTTTAGCATACAATTGTTCCTTCTTCAGTAGTTCCAGAATTATCCTTAAGTGCTCTTCGTGGTCAGTCTCGTTCCTGGAGTAGACGAGAATATCATCAATGAAAACAATCACGAACTTGTCGAGGTACGCCTTGCATACTCGATTCATGAGATCCATAAATATGGCTGGTGCGTTGGTTAGGCCAAAAGGCATAACCGAAAACTCGTAGTGACCATACCGTGTTCTGAAAGCCGTCTTTGAAATATCTTCTTCGCGCACTCTCAGCTGGTGATAACCGGATCGTAGATCGATCTTCGAGTAGTAACTCGACCCCTGAAGCTGGTCAAACAAATCATCAATTCGGGGTAAAGGATAACGGTTCTTGACCGTCACCTTGTTCAACTCCCGGTAGTCGATGCACATTCGGAAAGTCCCGTCTTTCTTTCGGACAAACAAGACAGGGGCTCCCCATGGCGATGAGCTAGGTCGGATAAAACCTTTATCCAACAAATCTTGCAACTGGGTGGACAACTCCTGAAGTTCCGCCGGTGCGAGCCGATACGGGGCTCGTGCTATGGGTGCTGCACCGGGTGTCAACTCGATTTGGAATTCGACTTGATGGATAGGAGGGAGTCCAGGCAAATCCTCCGGGAAAACTTCCGGGAAGTCTCGCACAACCGGTATGTCTTCAATTCGTTTCTCCTCCGCGGGTTTCTCAACAATCTGCGCCAAAATTGCCGGATGACCCTTTCGTAAATACTTCTGTGCCTTCATAAGGGTAATGACGCTGGTGGTCATGCCGCTTCTCTCGCCTCGGACCGAAATGATCTCGCCGGAAGGGGTGGTAATATGGACTATCTTATCATGGTATATAATCTCCGCTCGGTTCTCGGATAACCAGTCCATGCCGACAACGACATCGAAACTACTAAGCGTAAAAGGAATAAGGTCAATGTCAAAGACATGACCTGACAGTTTCAACTTACATCCCGCAAGTATATGAGTTGTTACTACAGTTTTACCGTTCGCTAATTCAACAGGAAACTTAGCGTCTAACGGGGTTGGAGTAAGGTTTAAAAGTTGGCTAAAGGCCTTTGACACAAAACTCCTATCAGCTCCAGTGTCAAACAAAACAGAAGCAAAACAATCGTTTACAGGGAACTTACCAGACACCACATGCGGATCTCTGCGGGCTTGACCTGATCCAATCACAAACGCTCTCCCTTTGCCATTTCCTCCACCATTACTGCCACTTCCATTGCCCCCATTGTTGTCATTATGTTTCAGCTTGGGGCAATCCTTCCAGAAATGACCTTCCTGTCCACATTCAAAACATCCCTTAGTCGTCATCGGTGGCTTAGGAGCACCCTTCGCCGCAAGGTCTCCTCTACATTCCTTCACTTGGTGACCTATCTTTCCGCATCTTTGACACTTGACACGGTCACACTGACCAACATGATGAAAGTTGCACCTGTTGCACTTTGGATATTTCCCAGCATATCCGCTCGAAACCTGCCCGCTACCGTTGTTGTTGTTGTTGTGATTCTGAGTGTTGAAACTCCGAGTAAATTCGGGCTTACGGTAGTGGTGTTGCGGTGGGAGGTTTGAGGATGAAGATATGGTGTTGTCAAACTTTCTCTTCCCGCTGTTCGGGTTGCTGTTGTTGTTGTTGTTGCTGACGTGGTCATTACTCGGGTTGTCACGGGCTTTAACAGTCGAACCCCTCGGTGGTAACGCACCCTAGGTCACAGCCTGATCCGTCAGTTTGTGAGCCAAACGGATCGCTTGTTGGATCGTGGCTGGTCTGGAAGACGTCACCATACCCTGAATCTGTGGTGCTAACCCATCAATGTACATCTCTATTCTCTTGCTCGGCGGATCCACCATCCGCGGACACATCACTGCCAACTCGTGCGAACGAGTAGTGTAGCTTTCAATATCTGAACCCACCATTTTCAACGACCAAAACTCCGACTCTAACTTCGAAATTTCCTCCCTCGGACAGTACTCTTCTCGCATCATGTTTTTGAACTCCTCCCAGTTCATCGCGTTAGCCAGTTCCAATCCAAGGATCTTGACGTTCGAATTCCACCAAGTGAGGGCGGAATCCTCAAGTGTCCCAGCAGCGAATTTGACCCTACTGGCAGGGGGACAGTTACACATCTCAAAGGCCGACTCGGCCTTCTCAGCCCAACGCAGGAAGCCTATAGCTCCCTCAGTCGGTTCTTCCTCCAGTTCTTCTTCGGGTTCCTCCTCGGGATCTTCCTCAGGCTCCTCTTCGGGATCTTCTTCAGGTTCTACATCAGGCTCTGCCTCGGGCTCTGCCTCAGGTTCTGCTACGTTCTGAGCAAGTTGCATTTGTAGGATATCGCAACGTTCTAACGCTATTTCGGTTCGGGTCCTTGCTTCTTGGAGTTGCTCTTGCAAGTCTATCATCTCGGCTTGCATCTTCATCATAACCTTGGTTTGTTGCTCACTAGTCTCTTGCATTTCTTTCATTGCCGCTGCCATGCGGGCAATCTTCTCCTGAGTCTCGGTTCCATCTTTAAACAGTCTGGCAACATTTTCTCTAGTGTAGCGCATGTAACCCACATCACGCTCCAAACAAGAAACGACAGCTGCGAGAACTTGCTCTACAGGTTCGGTTATAGGTGGTAGGGTGTTAGGGTAAGCAGGGTGGTTCGGGTGAGGCAATGGGGGAACTTGTTCACGGTAGACCATACGTCTGATCATGTTGGGGTACCAATCCCAGCTAACGCTGTTTTCATACAGGCCTCCGGATAGGCGGTACCTCTTCGGTGCCGGAGCTTCGAGTTCCGGGACTACACGGGGTGGCGAAGCAGTAGGTAACTGCGGTTCCTTCCCGTGAGCATGCGTCATCGAATCGGATGATGATGAGGGTGGCGTCGACATTCCTACAGGTAAGCCGTGTGCGCGCGTATGAGTGAAGGAGGTAAGGAAATAAGATTTCAAGACTACACAAACCTATGCAGTGCGTATCATTATAACTAATGGGTCGTCGCG